>NC_074665.1:17563137-17588137 GCF_029448725.1 Salvelinus fontinalis
TCAACATCAACACCAGTATAAACATCAACATCAACACCAGTATAAACATCAACATCAACACCAGTATAAACATCAACATCAACACCAGTATAAACAACATCAACATCAACACCAGTATAAACATCAACACCAGTATAAACATCAACACCAACACCAGTATAAACATCAACACCAGTATAAACATCAACACCAACACCAGTATAAACATCAACACCAGTATAAACATCAACATCAACACCAGTATAAACAACATCAACATCAACACCAGTATAAACATCAACACCAGTATAAACATCAACACCAACACCAGTATAAACATCAACACCAGTATAAACATCAACACCAACACCAGTATAAACATCAACACCAGTATAAACATCAACACCAGTATAAACATCAACATCAACACCAGTATAAACATCAACATCAACAACAACAGTATAAACATCAACACCAACACCAGTATCAACACCAACACCAGTATCAACACCAACACCAGTATCAACATCAACACCAACACCAGTATCAACATCAACACCAGTATAAACATCAACATCAACACCAGTATAAACATCAACATCAACACCAGTATAAACATCAACACCAGTATAAACATCAACACCAGTATAAACATCAACACCAACACCAGTATAAACATCAACACCAACACCAGTATAAACATCAACACCAACACCAGTATAAACATCAACACCAGTATAAACATCAACACCAGTATAAACATCAACACCAACACCAGTATAAACATCAACACCAGTATAAACATCAACACCAACACCAGTATAAACATCAACACCAACACCAGTATAAACATCAACACCAGTATAAACATCAACACCAGTATAAACATCAACACCAGTATAAACATCAACAACAGTATAAACATCAACAACAGTATAAACATCCACACCAGTATAAACATCAACAACAGTATAAACATCAACACCAGTATAAACATAAAAAACAACACCAGTATAAACATCAACATCAACACCCGTACAAACACCAACACCAGTATAAATATCAACATCAACACCCGTACAAACACCAACACCAGTATAAACATCAAAACCAGTATAAACAACATCAACACTCGTATAAACATCAACACCAACACCAGTATAAACATCAACACCAACACCAGTAAACATCAACATCAACACCAGTAAACATCAACACCAGTATAAACAACATCAACACCCGTATAAACATCAACACCAACACCAGTAAACATCAACACCAGTATAAACATCAACATCCGTATAAACATCAACACCAACACCAACACCAATAAACATCAACATCAACATCAGTATAAACATCAACATCAACACCAACACCAGTATAAACATCAACACCAGTATAAACATCAACATCAGTATAAACATCAACATCAGTATAAACATCAACACCAGTATAAACATCAACACCAGTATAAACATCAACACCAACACCAGTATAAACATCAACACCAGTATAAACATCAACACCAACACCAGTATAAACATCAACACCAACACCAGTATAAACATCAACACCAACACCAGTATAAACATCAACACCAGTATAAACATCAACACCAGTATAAACATCAACACCAACACCAGTATAAACATCAACACCAGTATAAACATCAACACCAGTATAAACATCAACATCAACACCAGTATAAACATCAACACCAGTATAAGCATTAATATAATATGAATGTGTGTGTGTTTGTGTCGACCTTTGGGGTGGGGTGGATGCGAGGGTCGTGTGTATAGTCAATGTTCCTCAAAACGCATGCTACCGTGCTCTGAGTACGCAAATTGGCGCATGGGAGGGTCGGAGTACGAGTCCAAATCAAAGTATGCGAAACGGAGCACGGATTGCACTTCATGAATGCGTACTGCGTACTCTGTTTGTACATATTCTGAAGCATGCATCGATGCAAGCTTCAACGGACTGTAGCATGCATCGATGCAAGCTTCAACGGAAAGCATGCACAGGTATGATGCAACCAAGTAAAGAATTACGTACAATTTATTGAAATCAATGGCGCCATTATTTGAGTTCAAGCAAAATTAAATTTACTCTGACTTTGGAATGAAATGTTGCCTATTGACATCTCATATGTTGCCTGACTATAATATTTGATCTTAATACAGTAATAAATATCCACTAGCCCATAGTAAGTCAGTAGGGTTAGCTGGCTAGCTACTACTGTTAGTTAGCCAAAGAGCCACTAATATTTGTTAGCTAGCTAGCTACAGACAAAGAATTGACATCTACCTTGCATAACATTTGTTTTAGGTCATTTTTGCCCGTTAAACTATCTGGTTAGGTACATTATTACGATTCACATATAGATAGCTGATAGTTATGAAGTAAAACGTTTGCTTTGTTGTCACGATCGTGTGGAGGATTGACGGACCAAAACGCAGCTTTAGGAAAATAAGCCATCTCCTTTTTATTAACGAAGAAGGCAAACGAAACAAAAACACTTAAACACTAAACAAAACAAGAAAACGATCGTGAAGCTAAACAACGATGTGCACACACTGGCTACAAACGTATCACATAGACAACTACTCACAACAAATGAAAGCCTATGGCTACCCTAAATAAGGCTCCCAATCAGAGACAACCGAAATCAGCTGTCTCTAATTGGGAACTCATTCAGGTAATGTCACGATCGTGTGGCGGATTGACGGACCAAAATGCAGCAGTTGGAAAATAAGCCATCTTCTTTTATTTTAAAAGATGACAAACAATAAACACGAAACACTTAAACAAAATAACAAAACAACAAAACGACCGTGAAGCTACAAACGTTGTGCACATACATACAGGCTACAAACGTTCTACATAGACAATTACTCACAACCAATGAGAGCCTATGGCTACCCTAAATAAGGCTCCCAATCAGAGACAACCGAAATCAGCTGTCTCTAATTGGGAACTCATTCAGGTAACCATAGACTCTCCTAGACAACTAAACATACATAGACAACGCTAGACATCTACACTCAACACAAAACCATATACTACACCCCATAACCCCTTTACCATATAAACACCCAAAACTAACAAAACATAAACATTCCCCATGTCACACCCTGACCTAACTAAAATAATAAAGAAAACAAAGAATACTAAGGCCAGGGCGTGACATAACCCCCCCCTTGAGGCGCGAACTCCGGGCGCACCATACACAGTCTAGGGGAGGGTCTGGGTGGGCTTCCCTCCACGGTGGCGGCTCCGGCTCTGGTCGTGGTCCCCACTTCACCACAGTCCCTAA
Organism: Salvelinus fontinalis; assembly: GCF_029448725.1. Lineage (NCBI taxonomy): Eukaryota > Metazoa > Chordata > Actinopteri > Salmoniformes > Salmonidae > Salvelinus > Salvelinus fontinalis. The sequence goes on from NC_074665.1 coordinate 17,566,439, forward strand.
CCACCTCCTTAGCTTCTTCAAAATGACCCCTCTCCACATTAATCCCATTGCATTAAGGGGGAGTTCCGGACTAAGGGCCAGTACCAGGGTAAGGGGCAGTACCAGGGTCAGGGGCAGTACCAGGGTAAGAGGCAACACCAGGGTAAGGGGCAGCACCAGGGTAAGGGGCAGCACCAGGGTAAGGGGCAGCACCGGACTGAGGAATGGCAGCTCCGGACTGAGGGACTGCAGCTCCGGACTGAGGGACTGCAGCTCCGGACTGAGGGACGGCCCATGGCTGGCTGACAGATCTGGCTGCTCATGGCTGGCTAACGGATCTGGCTGCTCATGGCTGGCTGACTGATCTGGCTGCTCATGGCTGGCTGACTGATCTGGCTGCTCATGGCTGGCTGACGGATCTGGCTGCTCATGGCTAGCTGACGGATCTGGCTGCTCATGGCTAGCTGACGGATCTGGCTGCTCATGGCTAGCTGACGGATCTGGCTGCTCATGGCTAGCTGACGGATCTGGCTGCTCATGGCTAGCTGACGGATCTGGCTGCTCATGGCTAGCTGACGGATCTGGCTGCTCATGGCTAGCTGACGGATCTGGCTGCTCATGGCTAGCTGACGGATCTGGCTGCTCATGGCTAGCTGACGGATCTGGCTGCTCATGGCTAGCTGACGGATCTGGCTGCTCATGGCTAGCTGACGGATCTGGCTGCTCATGGCTAGCTGACGGATCTGGCTGCTCATGGCTAGCTGACGGATCTGGCTGCTCATGGCTGGCTGACTGATCTGGCTGCTCCTGTCTGGTTGGCGGCTCTGGCAGATCCTGTCTGGTTGGCGGCTCTGGCAGATCCTGTCTGGTTGGCGGCTCTGGTAGATCCTGTCTGGTTGGCGGCTCTGGCAGATCCTGTCTGACGGACGGCTCTAGCGGCTCCTGTCTGGCTGGCGGCTCTAGCGGCTCCTGTCTGGCTGGCGGCTCAGTAGGCTCATGGCAGACGGGCGGCTTTGCAGGCTCATGGCAGACGGGCGGCTTTGCAGGCTCATGGCAGACGGATGGCTCAGATGGCGCTGGGGAGACGGATGGCTCAGATGGCGCTGGGGAGACGGATGGCTCAGATGGCGCTGGGGAGACGGATGGCTCAGATGGCGCTGGGGAGACGGGCAGTTCAGTCATCGCTGTGCAGACGGCAGACTCCTGCCGGCTGAGGCGCACTGTAGGCCTGGTGCGTGGTGCCGGGACTGGTGGCACCGGGCTGGGGACACGCATCTCAGGGCTAGTGCGGGGAGAAGGAACAGGGCATACTGGACCCTGGGAGCGCACATTAGGCCTAGTGCGTGGTGCCGGAACTGGTGGTACCGGGCTGGGGACACGCATCTCAGGGCTAGTGCGGGGAGCAGGAACAGGGCATACTGGACCCTGGGGACGCATATTAGGCCTAGTGCGTGGGGCCGGAACTGGTGGTACCGGACTGGGGACACGCATCTCAGGGCTAATGCGGGGAGCAGCAACAGGACGCACAGGACTCTGGGTACACACAGGAGGCTTGGTGCGTAATTTAGGCACTGGTGGTAAAGGGCTGGAGACACGCACCATAAGGCTAGTGCGTGGAGGAGGCACTGGTTGTACTGGGCTGGGAACCGTCACAGGAGAGTTAGTACATAGGGCTAATATAGGAGGTGCAGGACTAGGGAGGCGTACAGGAGGCCTGGTTCGTGGGACTGTCCTTTCCAGACGGTTAGCACGCACATCAGGACGAGCATGGAGAGCTGACTCAGGTAACCTCACATCCCGCACACGCTCTGTCGGGTGGATCTTGTGCCTCACGCACCAACACAGCAGCTCCCTCATTTCACTCTCTTCCAACCTCCCCAATAAATCCTTAACAGTCTCTGCATCATTCCCATTGCTCCCCTCCAATCTCAGCCCGACTGGCTCAGGTTCCCTCTTAGAGGAAGCACGGGAAGCACGGGAAGTTGACGCAGTTCTCCCATCTGGACTCGCCACATTCCCCATGAGCCCCTCCCCAAGAAATTTTTGGGTATTACTCACGGGTCTCCAGCCTTGCTTCCGTGCTGCCTCCTCATATCGCCTCCTCTCGGCTTTCGCTGCCTCCAGCTCTTCACGAGGGAGGCGATATTCTCCAGGTTGATCCCAAGGTCCCTTTCCTTCCAATTCGTCCTCCCATCTCCAGAAATCCTGTGTAGGTAGGTCCTGTTGCCGCCTTCCATGCCGCTTGGTCCTATGGTGAGTAATTCTGTCACGATCGTGTGGCGGATTGACGGACCAAAATGCAGCAGTTGGAAAATAAGCCATCTTCTTTTATTTTAAAAGATGACAAACAATAAACACGAAACACTTAAACAAAATAACAAAACAACAAAACGACCGTGAAGCTACAAACGTTGTGCACATACATACAGGCTACAAACGTTCTACATAGACAATTACTCACAACCAATGAGAGCCTATGGCTACCCTAAATAAGGCTCCCAATCAGAGACAACCGAAATCAGCTGTCTCTAATTGGGAACTCATTCAGGTAACCATAGACTCTCCTAGACAACTAAACATACATAGACAACGCTAGACATCTACACTCAACACAAAACCATATACTACACCCCATAACCCCTTTACCATATAAACACCCAAAACTAACAAAACATAAACATTCCCCATGTCACACCCTGACCTAACTAAAATAATAAAGAAAACAAAGAATACTAAGGCCAGGGCGTGACAGGTAACCATAGACTCTCCTAGACAACTAAACATACATAGACAACGCTAGACACATGTACTCAACACAAACCCATATACTACACCCAACAACCCCTTTACCATAGAAACACCCAAAACCAACAAAACACAAACATTCCCCATGTCACACCCTGACCTAACTAAAATAATAAAGAAAACAAAGAATACTAAGGCCAGGGCGTGACATTTGTGTACATCTTGTTTGGTCTCTATTGTTGTCATTGTCCTGGTTGGAAGAAGGTTCAGTGAATGGGGAGGTGCAGCGTGAGGTAATACAGTAGGGGGAGGAGTCCTTCTCAAATGGAAGTTTTTATGTGTTCTCCACACTCTCGTCCTCATAAGAACGTAATCAAGAGAACGTCCTTGGAGAATGCACTCGGCGCATGAGAGTGTGAAGCACGGTAGTACGCATATTGAGAAACATCCAATGTGTGCTTGGTCAGCGTGTGTGTCTCCTTACCTTTAGGGTGGGGGGTGTGCGGGGGTCTTTGCGTTGCTGTTGCCGTGGTTTCCCGTGGCTGAAGAGCATCAGTCCGTTGGGTTCTGTCGTTCTAAAGTCAAAGGAGATTGACCCCGCCTTCTTGGCGCTCCACTTGCTCAATGCCACAAACGATTCTGGGGTGTCAAAGGTCACGGGATCGAGGGTCGCCACGCTCTCACACTTAAACGCCACTATACCGCTCACCTGATGGATGGGAAAGTTTGTTAAGTCAGTTTGTTCCTCTCAATGATTTATTCTTTATTTAGTATGTTACTTATTTTCTTCAGGCACCTGTTGTCAAATCGAATCAAATCAAATGTTTAAAATGCCACACATCAAATTGAAACAATAAAATAAAGTGAAACACTGAGTAATAGGGATGTGTTGCAATGGACTACTTAAGGGTTAGGATGTGATTTGAGACCAGCCAATAAGAAACGATGGTGTATATTACCTTCATCTTAGCATCTCCCTGCTTAGCCAGCCGAGACAGCTCCAACCGTACATCATTGTTCTTATACACCACCTAGAGGTCAGGGTTGAGGGGTCAGGGCAGGGGTCAGGGAAAGAGGTTATTAAGGTTGGGAGCAAGAGTGCAAATGAATAGTCTTGTATCTCCACTCTCCTTGTCTCCTCTCCTTCAGTCACAGAAGAAAGCAAAGCCTCAGTTATCACTGTCATGTTGCTTCCACCAAACCTGTGTTTCAATACCAGTCTAGATGAAGGAGAGGAGATGAGGGGAAATGAGGTGAGGAGAGGAAGAGAGGACATGAGGAGAGGAAGAACTAATGAGATGCAGCCTTTTATGTGTGTATGTGTGTGTGTGTACGTGCATAAGTTTGTGTGTTGGTGCGCATTAAATATTGTACAGGGCTGATGATCAGTCATGCGAGTGTATTCCGTCGTACATCTTAATTATTTCCCATGGATTAGCATATGATCACATTAGATATGTAAATGACAGCAGCATGCCTACAACACCATCAGTCCCAATCAACTGCGCGCACATGAGCGAACGAACGCACGTATGCACGCACGCACGCACACACACACACACTACTAATGATATCACCGTTGGCAAATCATCTGTCTGTTTGTTTGTGTGTGTCTGTGTGTGTGTGTGTGTGTGTGTGTGTGTGTGTGTGTTTGTGTGTGTGTGTGTGCCGTTGGCGCATTCGGAGCAGAGCGGATGGATAGAGGGTCTCGGTGGCAGAGCCAATTAGCATGTTAGCGCTTAGCGCTGCGTCTGCTACCTCAGCAACACTCATCACTGATTCTCTCTGATACTGAAGCCTGCAGAGGGAGAGTGGGTGCGTGTGCCACTGCCAAATGTGTGTGTGCATCTCTCTGTGTGTCTTATTACCGTATATACTGTATGAGATGTGTGTACATCTCTCTGTGCACATTATTACCGTATTTACTGTATGAGATGTGTGTGTTGTCACAGCTATAAAACTGCTTACTAATCACCTCCCCCTCTCTCTCTCTGTCTCTCCCTCTCTCTGCTCCTCCAGGTATGCTTATGATTTGTTTGTTCCTTTGTAGTTTTGCATAGTTTTCACTCAGTCATGTTCACACACACATATTCACGCATCCATGCACTTTACATACACCTTACATCATGATACTTCCACACCTCATTCCTTTTTCTTAGTTTAAGTTAATAGTTTGTTTATAATAAAGAACACTTTTAATTGGCCTATACCTGTTGTTCGTGTCCCCTCATTTTTGTCACAGGCTATGAGCCGGCTTGTGACAGTGTCTCTGTGTGTACATTATTACCGTATATACTGTATGAGATGTGTGTGCATCTCCCTGTGTACGTTATTACCGTATACACTGTATGAGATGTGTGTGTATCTGTGTACATTATTACCGTATATACTGTATGAGATGTGTGTGTATCTGTGTACATTATTACCGTATACACTGTATGAGATGTGTGTGTATCTGTGTACATTATTACTGTATATACTGTATGAGATGTGTGCGTATCTGTGTACATTATTACCGTATATACTGTATGAGATGTGTTTGCATCTCCCTGTGTACGTTATTATCGTATACACTGTATGAGATGTGTGTGTATCTGTGTACATTATTACCGTATATACTGTATGAGATGTGTGTGTATCTGTGTACATTATTACCGTATACACTGTATGAGATGTGTGTGTCTCTGTGTACATTATTACCATATATACTGTATGAGATGTGTGTGTATCTGTGTACATTATTACCGTATATACTGTATGAGATGTGTGTATCTGTGTACATTATTACCGTATATACTGTATGAGATGTGTGTGTCTCTGTGTACATTATTACCATATATACTGTATGAGATGTGTGTGTATCTGTGTACATTATTACCGTATACACTGTATGAGATGTGTGTGCATCTCTCTGTGTTTACATTATTACCATATATACTGTATGAGATGTGTGTGTGTCTCTGTGTACATTATTACCATATATACTGTATGAGATGTGTGTGTATCTGTGTACATTATTACCGTATATACTGTATGAGATGTGTGTGCATCTCTCTGTGTACATTATTACCATATATACTGTATGAGATGTGTGTGTATCTGTGTACATTATTACCGTATATACTGTATGAGATGTGTGTTTATCTGTGTACATTATTACCGTATATACTGTATGAGATGTGTGTGTATCTGTGTACATTACTACCGTATATACTGTATGAGATGTGTGTGCATCTCTCTGTGTTTACATTATTAACATTATTACCGTATATACTGTATGAGATGTGTGTGTGTCTCTGTGTACATTATTACCATATATACTGTATGAGATGTGTGTGTATCTGTGTACATTACTACTGTATATACTGTATGAGATGTGTGTGTGTATCTGTGTACATTATTACCGTATATACTGTATGAGATGTGTGTGTATCTGTGTACATTATTACCATATATACTGTATGAGATGTGTGTGTCTCTGTATACATTATTACTGTATATACTGTATGAGATGTGTGTACATTATTACCGTATATACTGTATGAGATGTGTGTGTATCTGTGTACATTATTACCATCATACACTGTATGAGATCATGAACCTGTGGATAAACCTGTAGGCCTAGCTCTGTATGCGACTGTGATGTGCGCATATGTAGACGTGTCTATGCATGTGTGCATAATGTATAGATGAGTACGAGTGGGTTAGTGTGTGTGTGTGTGTGTGTACACCCCACCTCTTTAAGGCAGCCCATGAAGTTGTTGCTAACAGGAGATCCAGGGAGGTCAGCAGTACTGGGACTTCCACCCACGTAGAAGAAATCGTCTGAGCCCAACATGGTGTAGTCTTCCTGGGTGTAGCCCGTAGTGGTCAAGATGCCGTCCACAGAGATGGTCACCTATGCAACAAAGCACAGGGAAAGGGCACGCTATACTCACACCAAACGCAGCGCTATGCGCTAGCCTGACAAATTAGTCTGCCCCCTTACTGACTTGGTTCTGGGGAGGTGGTCTGGTCTTGGCTGTGGTTGGTTGGTCAGTTGATTGGATTGATTGGTCAGTTGTATTGGACTGGTCTGTGATTTGATTGGTCTATCTGTTGTTTGGTTTGTGTGATTTGATTGGTCTAACTGTGTTTTTCTGTTATTTTAATTGGTCTAGCGTGTTTGGACCTGTTTCCTGTCTGTGTGATGAGGTGGTTTGGGCTTGTTAGAGTATTATGGAACCAACTCTGTTCTCAGGGCAGCAGATCTGTCCTGCAGGCAGAACAAATACAAATCTGAGTCCAAGTCTGTGTCCTTTAAACTCAAGTTCGAGTCCCTTGATTGGGCTAAAGGCTGCAGTCCAACAATCTTTCAAGATAAGTTCCTAATTTAAAATATCTAGCTAATAGTGAAGCTACCTAAAATGTCCTGTTGAACCACCTGATACTCTACCCTGCAACTTAGAGACTGCTACCCTACTGTATGTACATAGTCATTGAACACTGGTCATTTTAATAATGTTTACATACTGTTCCACCCACTTTACACAGTGCCTTCAGAAAGTATTCATACCCCTTGATTTAGTCCACATTTGGTTCTTTTACAGCCTGAATTCAAAATGGATTAAATAGATTTTTTCTCTCAAACAGGTTTTTAGAAATGTTGTCACATTTTTTGAAAATTAAATACATAACTATTCACATCCTTAACTATTCACATCCTTGAGTCAATACCTTGTAGAAGCACCTTTGGTGGCGATTACAGCTTTGAGTCGTCTTGGGCATGTCTGTATCAGCTTTGGATATGGCGATGATTTTCTCCCATTCTTTGGCAGTGAACAACAATTTTCAAGTCTTTCCACAGATTTTCAATGTGGAATAAGTCAAGGGGTATAAATACTTTCTCGAAGGCACTGTATGTATATACTGTATTCTAGTCATGGCTCATCCTATATAACTACTGCTGTACACACCTTTTATATTAATGTACTGTCTATAATGTCTATACACCTTCATATACATATATATTTATATTCCGGACTCTGATATTGCTCGTTCTGATACTTCTTAATTTAGTTTTTTGTTTAAAACATTTCTGGATGATGTGTGTATAGTTTATTTGTATATGTTGTTATTATTGCTAGGTACTACTGCACTGTTGGAGCTAGAAACACATGCCATGAGAACAACCAAAGGAATAACATTGGTTCTATAAAACGCAAACAAGCTTGATGTTGACTAGTTCATTAGCAACAATGGCTAACCCACCGAGTAGATTACAGTAGCATGTGTAGCTAGCTTTAGCATCAGTAGCTAACGAGGATTACCCTGGCTTTATAGCATTAGCATAAGTACTTAACCTAGATTACCCAGGCTATATATCATTAGCATAAGTACCTAATCAGGATTACCCTGGCTATATAGCTTCATCATAAGTAGCAAAACAGGATTACCCTGGCTATATATCAATAGCATAAGTAGCTAACCAGGATTACCCTGGCTATATAGCATTAGCATAAGTAGCTAACCAGGATTACCCTGGCTATATAGCATTAGCATAAGTAGCTAACCAGGATTACCCTGGCTATATAGCATTAGCATAAGTAGCTAACCAGGATTACCCTGGCTATATAGCATTAGCATAAGTAGCTAATCAGATTATTCAGGCATATGTTGAGGCTCAGCAGCCACAATCTGTTAGTGTATTAGGTATTAGTTAATATTCTGATAGTAAATGGTGTTAGTGATGTTGAGTTTAGTGATACACATGATGCTAGTAGTGATGATAGTGTTGAGGGTGTCAGGGGTAGGGGTTGTGGGTTAGAGTGTGTGTGGGGAGTTAGTCAGATTAGCAGGTCTGAATGATGTGACACACACACTGACACACACACTGACACACACACTGACACACACAGTTAAATGGGTTAGTCATTCCACACACATGCAGCCGGCTCTCGCTGCATGCAGTCAACACCAAGAGGAAGATAGGAAGGAGAAAACAAACAACAACAGGAGAGCCTGGGCTCAGCAGCAGGATGGACAGCATGCAGAGGAATGGAGAAAAAGAATAGGAGAAAATTAAAAAAGGGGGGAGGGAGGGAGGTTGGCCTCTGTCTCTGTGTTTAATGGACAAATCAGAGAGGCAGGACCTGAAGTTGCACCATGCAGGGGGAGCGGCCAATCGCGTGCAGCTGAGGAATGAGCCAATCAGGACACGCCTACATGTCAACAACGGGGAGATGGAGTGATCGTCGGAAAAAGGTCAAAGGAAAGGTAGAAAAAAATAGCGGGGCTAGGAGGAGGGGAGTGTTAAGCCGAGAATACCAACCGCCATCATCCTGTTCTAGTATAGTTTTAGTTGTTCTACGGCTCAAAAAATAACACAGTAACCGAAACTAGGAAAGGATTAGAGTTATATCTACCAAACAATGGAGTTTGTTTACCATAGCGTGTCCAATGCCTGAGTGCTTTGTGGAGAGGGGGAGGAAGGAGAGCAACAAGTGTGAACAGAACAGCATCCGTAAAGGACAACGAAAAGGTAGAAGGCCAGTGGAGGTTAGAGAGGTGTGGAGAAGGCTAGGAGAAGGCAACAGGTTAGTAGTATGACACATTCCATGGATGGAGGTTAGTTAGTATTACTAGCAGGTTAGTAAGTACAGTTAGTAGTTAGTGGTTGGTACACACAGGCAAACAGCAGAAGACTACAGTTAGCAGAACCATAGTGCCCCCAGCCCTGATGCTAATACACACACACACACACACACACACACACACACACACACACACACACACACACACACACACACACACACACACACACACACACACACACACACACACACACACACACACACACACACACACACACACACACACACAGTGAGTTTAAGACAAATAAACCCTCTTTCTCTCTCATGCACACACCCTCTATCTCTTTCCCCCTCTCTCTATAACCCCCTCTTTCTATAAACCCCCCTCTCTATAACCCCCTCTCTCTATAACCCCCCCTCTCTATCTATAACCCCTTCTTTCTATAACCCCCTCTCTCTGTAACCCCCCTCTCTCTATAACCCCCTCTTTCTATAACCCCCCTCTCTCTATAACCCCTTCTTTCTATACCCCCTCCCCTCTATAACCCCCTGTCTATAACCCCCTCTTTCTATAAACCCCTCTTTCTATAACCCCCTCTCTCTATAACCCCCCTCTTTCTATAACCCCCTCTCTCTATAACCCCCTCTTTCTATAACCCCCTCTCTCTATAACCCCTCTCTCTGTAACCCCCCTCTCTCTATAACCCCCTCGTTCTATAACCCCCTTGTTCTATAACCCCCCTCTCTATAACCCCCCCTCTCTCTATAACCCCCTCTTTCTCTCTATAACCCCCTCTCTCTATAACCCCCTCTCTCTATAACCCTCCATCTCTATAACCCCCCCTCTCTCTATAACCCCTCTCTATAACCCCCTCTCTCTAAAACCCCCTCTTTCTATAACCCCCTCTTTCTATAACCCCCTCTCTCTATAACCCCCCCTCTCTCTATAACCCCCTCTTTCTATAACCCCCTCTCCATCTCGCCCCTCCCCTGCCGTTGCCAGGTTACCTGTCTCAGGTTGCGTGTGACCTTGACATCGTGCCAGGAGTTATCGTTAAACTTCCCGTTAACCGGCTCCACCAGGGCCTCGAAGGCCCCGGACCCCAGGTTGATGACCAGTGACACGGCTCCGTTCTTTAAGGCCAGGTTGACGTAGTCGGCTGATTTGCCCGTGTGGAGCATTAGGCCGTTCCTCTGCAGGGTCTTAAAGCTCAGGGTGATCTCATCACTAGAGGACTGGATGGGGCTGGGAGACAGGTCATAGCAGAAATACTCTGACCCCTTAAAGGTTGCTAAGTAGTCCTCACGGGCTGGAGGGAGGGAGGGAGGTTAGATGGAAGGATGGAGGGATGGGGAGAGAAGTGGGGAGAAACAGAGACCAGTCAATGTTGTTCGTGTTTTATAATATTTATAATATAACATCATGGACATAATGTTAAATGTGTAAACAGCAATGTTGGTGTCAAATGGAAACCTAATAACCTGAGACATGTTTCTATCTTACTCTTTGTTTGCTCATCCAGTAATCTGATATGAGTTGGATGGATCATTCATGAGTGGGTTGACATTAAACCATCAGGATATGTTGTGATGCTTCGCTTTCTGATGCATTCAACAGTCATTATAAAATCTGTCATCTAGTTTAGAGAGTTTACAATGATGTGAGTGTGTGTGTGTGTGTGTGTGTGTGTGTGTGTGTGTGTGAGTGTGTGTGTGTGTGTGAGAGTGTGTGTTCTTAAGTACCTATCAGCAACCAGCCATGCCATATAATTTAGCATAATATAATCAAATGTATGCCAGTGTGTGTGCCATTATGTATGCCAGTGTGTGTGCCATTATGTATGCCAGTGTGTGTGCCATTATGTATGCCAGTGTGTGTGCCATTATGTATGCCAGTGTGTGTGCCATTGTGTGTGCCAGTGTGACGACCCTCCCATTCTGTCTACCGTTTTCTCTCTCTCCTTGCTCTTGTTTCCCTATTAGGATGCCGGTGGGTGGAGTTGGGAGGGTCGTCAGCTACATGGGGAACACCTGGGCCCACTCTCCCAGGATAAAATCACCACTTCCCCATTCATCAAGGAGACTCTCTCCATACAGACACTTTGATAGATTTTGTTGCGTTTGGTTGTGTTTTTTGGTTGTTTGTTTTAGCATCTTTCAACACCTTGCATTATCACATTCATCCATGCAAAACATTCACTTACACTACTGATTACTGAACACACACACCATTGTATATTATACATAGTTTCTTTATTTAATAAATATATATTTTGTTACTTCTTATCTCCACGTGTCTCCCTTTTGTTACGGGCTTTGAGCCGGTTCGTGACACCAGTGTGTGTGCCATTATGTGTGCCAGTGTGTGCCAGTGTGTGCCAGTGTGTGTGCCATTATGTGTGCCAGTGGGTGTGCCATTATGTGTGCCAGTATGCGTGCCAGTGTGTGTGCCATTATGTGTGCCATTGTGTGTGCCAGTGTGTGTGCCAGTGTGTGCCAGTGGGTGTGCCAGTGTGCATGCCAGTGTGTGTTCCATTATGTGTGCCAGTGTGTGCCATTATGCGTGCCAGTGTGTGCCATTATGTGTGCCATTATGTGTGCCAGTGTGTGTGCCAGTGTGTGCCAGTGTGTGCCATTATGTGTGCCAGTGGGTGTGCCATTATGTGTGCCAGTATGCGTGCCAGTGTGTGTGCCATTGTGTGTTCCATTATGTGTGCCAGTGTGTGCCATTATGTGTTCCATTATGTGTGCCAGTGTGTGCCAGTGTGTGCCAGTGTGTGTTCCAGTATGTGTGCCAGTGTGTACCAGTGTGTGTGCCAGTGTGTGTGCCATTATGTGTGCCAGTGTGTGTGCCATTGTGTGTTCCATTATGTGTGCCAGTGTGTGTTCCAGTATGTGTGCCAGTGTGTACCAGTGGGTGTGCCAGTGTGTGCCAGTGTGTGTGCCATTATGTGTGCCAGTGTGTGTGCCATTGTGTGTGCCAGTGTGTGTTCCATTGTGTGTGCCATTATGCGTGCCAGTGGGTGTGCCAGTGTGTGCCATTATGTGTGCCAGTGTGTGTGTCTGTGTGTGTGCCAGTGTGTGTGCCATTATGTGTGCCAGTGTGTGTGCCATTGTGTGTTCCATTATGTGTGCCAGTGTGTGTTCCAGTATGTGTGCCAGTGTGTACCAGTGGGTGTGCCAGTGTGTGCCAGTGTGTGTGCCATTATGTGTGCCAGTGTGTGTGCCATTGTGTGTGCCAGTGTGTGTTCCATTGTGTGTGCCATTATGCGTGCCAGTGGGTGTGCCAGTGTGTGCCATTATGTGTGCCAGTGTGTGTGTCTGTGTGTGTGCCAGTGTGTGTGCCAGTGTGTGTGCCAGTGTGTGTGCCAGTGGGTGTGCCAGTGTGTGCCATTATGTGTGCCAGTGTGTGTGCCATTGTGTGTGCCATTGTGTGTGCCAGTGTGTGTCCCATTATGTGTGCCAGTGTGTGCCAGTGTGTGTGCCATTGTGTGTGCCATTGTGTGTGCCAGTGTGTGTGCCAGTGTGTGTGCCAGTGTGTGTGCCAGTGTGTGTGCCATTGTGTGTGCCAGTGTGTGTTCCATTATGCATGCCAATGTGTGCCAGTGGGTGTGCCAGTGGGTGTGCCAGTGTGTGTGCCAGTGTGTGTGCCATTATGCGTGCCAGTGTGTGTGCGTGTGCAAGTAAAACAAAAAAGGCTTCACCCTATTTGTAGGCTAGCTGAAGGCCAATGCCATCCTCCTCTCTCTCATGTTTGCAATATGGTCGGCTCTGTCTTTCAGCACGCGTTTACTTTTTGTTGTCAAAGGCTACCTAGCTAAAATGCTTGCTAGCCTGACTTCCTCGCATAGGCAACAATGACCCAGCTAAGTTAGCCTGCTAGCTAATGTGAGCCTACTAGGCTACATATTGAACGTCAATCGTCTCAGGCCAGTGGCACAACATATTGACTTACGGTTAGATCAGAATTGAAGGAAAGTTATGAAAACACAGAGAGACAAAAGATAATTTATTTGATTTATTTTTTTTATTGGTCAAATATTTGGTCAAACAGCCTGGCTTCCCTCTGCATCCACGAATACACGCCACTGGTAATTACCTCCCTCACAGCATGCGAGTGTGAGTGTGTGTACATTTATGTGTATTTGTGTCAGGAAAGCTATTACCAACTCAGAGCCTGCGGTGAGTCTTTACCGTGGCGAGGGAGAGCGAGAGGGAGAGTGTGGGCTGAGTGTGACAGGAACCAATTTCATACAATGAACACACACACCCATTCACCACCATTACATTGTAGATCTAATTTACATTCATACCATTAGATGTCAGGCAACCAGTCAGTCAGTAGATCAGACAGCAGGACATCTGTGGGCCAGTTCACCATTCTATTACATCACACACTGCAGCTGATGTAATTGCTCTTTCCTCTCCTCAGCCTCTCACATACTCATTTGTCATTTCCATGGCAACCCCGTGCAATTAGGCTACAGCTGTATGTGTGTGCGTGTCACAGGAGGTTGGTGGCTCCTTAATTGGGGAGGACGGGCACGTGGTGATGACTGGAGCGGAATTAGTGGAATGGTATCAAATACATCAACACATGGTTTCCATGCGTTTGACACCAGTCCATTTGCTCCGTTCCAGACATTATTATGAGCCACCCTCCCCTCAGCAGCCTCCACTGGTGCGTGTGTGTGCTTCTGTGAGAGAGAGTGATTGAGTGAACAGTACATTATCAGGGACAGCTGTACTAAATCAAAATGGAGGATAGAGAAACAGCAGGTTGACAACACTACCTGAGAGAGAGAGAGAAGCAGAGAGAGAGAGAGAGAGAGGGATAAGCAGAGAGAGAGAGAGAGTGAGAGGAAGAGATGGAGAGAGAAGCAGAGAGAGAGCGAGAGCGGGAGGAAGCGAGGTAGAGAGACAGAGAGGGGGAGATACCTTCTCCACCCTAGAGGAGATCAACCATTTCCAGGTCCAGGGACATATAGTACTAGTTTGTAGCGACCTACAGTAAATGCCAGAACTTGTCAAGAACCCGACACTCGTAGCACACAGGGAGACAAACACCTGGAGGTCCCCCTCACCAATATCCCTCCATAGACATAACTATGCCAAAACAACCAACAAAAACGGGTCACAACTCCGTATATAGTCAATGGTAGGCTTCAAGGGGACTCCTACGGTATGTACAACTATAGCACATCTCTTGACAGTAGTATTGTAGACTGCTTTATCACCGACCTCAACCTAGAGTCTCTCAGAGCATTCACAGTCAGCCCACTGACACCCCTATCAGATCACAGCAAAATCACATCTACTGGAACAGAGCAATACTCAACCATGAGGCATCAAAGCCAAACAAACTGCTGGCTTTTAAGAAATGCCATAGATGGAAGGAGGGTAGTGTAGAAACCTACCACAAAAACAATTGACCAACAACAAATCCCTCCTAGAGAACTTCCTGGATAGAATGTTCCCCTGCAAAAGTGAAGGTGTAAACTGAGCAGCAGGAAGCCTGAACACTGTACTTGAACTATCAGCTAACATATCACATTTAAATTCAAACAGAAACCCTAAAAAAACTAACAACACGAGAAATGGTTCGATGAAGAATGCAAAAACCTTTGAAAGAAATTGAGAATCCTATCCAACCAAAAACACAGAGACCCAGAAGACCTGAGTCTACGCCTTCACTATGGTGAATCACTAAAACAATACGGAAATACACTACGGTAATAGAAGAAACAGCATGACAGAAAACAACAGGTGACATCATAGCTTTCACCTGGATTCATCTGGTCAGTCTATGTCTATAGCAGGTGTTCTTAATGTTTTGTACACTCAAACCTACACATCACACATACACCATGTGTAAATGCCAACACACGCCTACGTTAAGTTATTATTAACTAAGTTACACCCTAAACCCTTTATATATACACCCTAGCGCCTAGCCCCTAACAACTGAAACCATTCAAATATAGAGTACACACTAGCCTCTAACACTACTTAACACCTATCGTCTAGTCTGTCACCTACAGCTCTCTCTCTCGCTCGCTCTGACAATCTCTCTGATAATCTCTCCAGTTAGAGCCCAGTGTTTTGTCTTAAGCTGGATAAGATCCGTTTTATCCCAGGGCGCACAAGCACGTACACACACACAAACCCCTTAAAGCAAGTCGTTAAGAAATGATGATAAAGTCGGAAAACAGCTCCGGAATGGGCATCAATAACACAACGTATTCATAATAAATGATCTGTCTACTTCAGCTGGCCTAGTTACAACTGAATTATGCTGCACCCCTTTGTGAATAAGGTCTATTGGTTGGGCACTTGACCCTTGCTAATATTGTAAATAAAATAAAATCTAAAAATATACAGTGCCTTTTGAAAGTATTCAGACCACTTGACTTTTTCCACATTTTGTTACGTTACAGCCTTATTCTAAAATTGAGTTAAAAAAAAATCCTCAGCAATCTACACACAATAACCCATAATGACAAAGCGAAAACAGTTTTTAAAATATTTTTTTAAATAATAAAATACATAAATACTTTATTTACATAAGTATTCAGACCCTTTGCTGTGAAACTCAGGTGCATCCTGTTTCCATTCATCATCTTTGAGATGTTTCTACAACTTGATTATAGTCCACCTTTGGTAAATTCAATTGATTGGACATTATTTGGAAAGGCACACAACCGTCTATATAAGGTCCCACGGTTGAGTGCATGTCAGAGCAAAAACCAAGCCATGAGGTCGAAGGAACTGTCCATAGAGCTCCAAGACAGGATTGTGTCGAGGCACAGATCTGGGGAAGGGTACCAAAACATTTCTGCAGCTTTGCAGGTCCCCAAGAACACAGTGCCCTCCATCATTCTTAAATGGGCGAAGTTTGGAAACACCAAGTGTCACGATCGTCGTAAGGATTTGGACCAAGGTGCAGTGTTGTAGGCGTACATTTTCTTTTATTTAAATGAACACCGAACAAAAACAACAAAATACTGAACGAAACATGAAGCTACTGGTGTGCACACAGGCAACTAACTGTAGACAAGATCCCACGAAACACAAAGGGGAAATGGCTGCCTAAATATGATCCCCAATCAGAGACAACGATAAACAGCTCTCTCTGATTGGAAACCATACCAGGCCAACATAAACCATTAAACACCTAGATGACCCACCCTAGTCACTATCACGCCCCGACCAACAGAGAATAAACAGCTCTCTATGGTCAGGGCGTGACAGTACCCAAACCCCCCAAAGGTGCGGACCTGACTAAATAGGGGAGGGTCCGGGTGGGCATCTACCGTCGGGGGCGGCTTCGGTGCGGGGCGAAGTACCCACTCCGCTCGCAGATACGATGTCTTCCTCCATGGCTGCTCTGGTGCAGAGATCATTGCCGGAAGCTGTGGATCCTTGCCAGAGGAACCGGACTGTGGGTCTTCCACGGAGGTACCGGACCGTGGATCGTCGCCGGAGGAACCGGACCGTAGATCGTCGCAGGAGGCTCTGGACTGAGAACTCCTGCTGAAGGCTCTGGACCACCGACCGTCGCTGGAGGCTCTGGACCACCGACCGTCGCTGGAGGCTCTGGACCGCCGACCGTCGCTGGACTGAGAACCCCTGCTGAAGGCTCTGGACCGCCGACTGTCTCAGGAGGTTCCGGACCGCAGACCATCTTAGGAGGTTCCGGACCGCAGACAGTCTCAGAAGGGTTCGGACTGTGGGCCGTCGTTGGAGTTTCCGGACTGTGGACCGTCGTTGGAGGTTCCGGACTGTGGACCGTAGTTGGAGGTTCCGGACTGTGAAACGTCGTTGGAGGTTCCGGACTGTGAAACGTCGCCGGAAGCTCTGGACTGGGAACTGTCGCCGGAAGCTCTGGACTGGGAACTGTCGCCGGAAGCTCTGGACTGGGAACTGTCCCCGGAAGCTCTGGACTGGGAACTGTCACCGGAAGCTCTGGACTGGGAACTGTCCCCGGAAGCTCTGGACTGGGAACTGTCGCCGGAAGCTCTGGATTGGGAACTGTCGCCGGAAGCTCTGGACTGGGAACTGTCCCCGGAAGCTCTGGACTGGGAACTGTCACCGGAAGCTCTGGACTGGGAACTGTCACCGGAAGCTCTGGACTGGGGACTGTCGCCGGAAGCTCTGGACTGTGGAGGCGCACTGGAGGCCTGATGCGCGGGACCGGTACAGGTGGCACCGGGCTGATGACACGCACCTCAGGGCGAGTGCGGGGAGGAGGCACAGGATGTACTGGACTGTGGAGGCGCACTGGAGACCTGATGTGTGCGACCGGTACAGGTGGCACCGGGCTGATGACACGCACCTCAGGGCGAGTGCGGGGAGGAGGCACAGGATGTACTGGACTGTGGAGGCGCACTGGAGACCTGATGCGTGGGACCGGTACAGGTGGCACCGGGCTGATGACACGCTCCTCAGGGCGAGTGCGGGGAGGAGGCACAGGATGTACTGGACTGTGGAGGCGCACTGGAGACCTGATGCGTGGGACCGGTACAGGTGGCACCGGGCTGATGACACGCTCCTCAGCACACCCGCTCTGCAGTGCTCTCAACGCCAGCACCTCTCTCCGGAATCTTGCGTTGAGCTCTTCACTCGACTCCTTGACTGGCTCTGGTTCACCCCTCGGCTCCGCCGACCACTATGTGTCCCCCCCCCCAAATTTGTCGGGGGGGACTGCCTCTCGGGCCTCCGTCTTTCCGACTCCCGGTGTTGTCGTTGATCCTCCTTCGCTGCCTCCGCCTGCTTCCATGGCAGGGTCTTGTCTCCTGCCATAATCTATGCTTCGGCATAAGTCTCTGAAGGTCCTTGAGTGGCCCAGCAAGAGCCCGGACTTGAACCCGATGGAACATCTCTGGAGAGACCTGAAAATAGGTGTGCAGCAACGCTCCCCATCCAACCTGACAGAGCTTGAGAGGATCTGCTGAGAAGAATGGGAGAAACTCCCCAAAGCCAGGTGTGCCAAGCTTGTAGAGTCATACCCAAGAAGACTCAAGGCTGTAATCGCTGCCAAAGGTGCTTCAACAAAGTACTGAGTAAAGGGTCTGAATACTTATGTAAATGTGATATTTTTGTTTTGTTTCTATAAAAAAATTGCAAACATTTATAAAAAAATGTTTTTTGTTTGTCATTATGGGGTATTGTGATGTCATTATTGGATATTGTGATGTCATTATGGGGTATTGTGTGTAGATTGATGAGGAAAAAAATACTATTATTTACAGTACCAGTCAAAAGTTTGGGCACACCAACTCTTTCAGGGCTTGTTCTTTATTTGTACTATTTTCTACATTGTAGATCAATAGTGAAGACATCAAAACTATGAAATAACACGTGGAATCATGTAGTAACCAAAAAGGTGTATGTGTGTCTGGTTTCTGAAATAGAGCTTGTCCTCTCTGTAACACACACACACACACACACACACACACACACACACACACACACACACACACACACACACACACACACACACTAGCCAACCACACCCCCCCCCCCCCCCCCCCCCCCCACACACACCCCTACACAAGCCAACCACAGCTATACTTGACTGACTGAGTATCCAACCCAAATCATCGGCACGTCTCAAGACTGTAAACTGGGAGCTAAAGTCTAGAAATTAGATTGCGGTGGACTGGTCTCCATCAAGGTTCATGACACGAGAGTTTGTTCCTGAACCACATCCACTACACTTCACACACGCACGCACGCACGCACGCACGCACACACACACACACACACACACACACACACACACACACACACACACACACACACACACACACACACACACACACACACACACACACACACACACACTGATGTCAGAGTAAGTTTGACTGGAGTAGGGACTGGCACTTTGGAGATAGACCCAACACATCTAAGGACTTAACATATCTCTCTCCCCTCGCTCTTTATCTCCCCCTCCCCTATCTCACATCCACAGACAATCACCCCCCTCCGCTTCTTCAGAGAAACTCATTTCAGATAGTCAGCTCCAGAAAGCCTCTTTACTTTGAGATGACGGCCACGTCAGCTCCCTCTGACTGCCATTACATTTCTGCATGCACACACACACGCATGCACACAAGCATGCACATACGCACATACGCACACACACAAACACCTCACATACATGTACAGTACACACTTAGATAAAAGGGTTCCAAAAGGGTTCTTCGGCTGTCCCCATAGGAGAACCCTTTTTGGTACCAGGTAGAACTATTTTGGTTTCCATGTAGAAAACTATGGGGAAAGTGTTCTACATGGAACCCAATAGGGTTCTACCTGGAACCAAAAGGTTCTAGATAGCACCTTTTTTTCTAAGCGTGTAGCTACATGAACAAAGACACATTCCAATTTGGAACACATACAGTATTTTAAATTATTAGTTTGTACCCATTCAGAAAAGCTCATAGCCATACATTCAGGCTCTTAGCCATACATTCAAGCTCATAGCCATACATTCAGGCTCTTAGCCATACATTCAGGCTCTTAGCCATACATTCAGGCTCTTAGCCATACATTCAGGCTCTTAGCCATACATTCAGGCTCATAGCCATACATTCAAGCTCTTAGCCATACATTCAGGCTCTTAGCCATACATTCAGGCTCTTAGCCATACATTCAGGCTCATAGTCATACATTCAGGCTCATAGCCATACATTCAGGCTCATAGCCATACATTCAGGCTCTTAGCCATACATTCAGGCTCTTAGCCATACATTCAGGCTCTTAGCCATACATTCAGGCTCATAGCCATACATTCAGGCTCTTAGCCATACATTCAGGCTCATAGTCATACATTCAGGCTCATAGCCATACATTCAGGCTCATAGCCATACATTCAGGCTCTTAGCCATACATTCAGGCTCTTAGCCATACATTCAGGCTCTTAGCCATACATTCAGGCTCTTAGCCATACATTCAGGCTCATAGCCATACATTCAGGCTCTTAGCCATACATTCAGGCTCTTAGCCATACATTCAGGCTCTTAGCCATACATTCAGGCTCATAGCTATACATTCAGGCTCATAGCTATACATTCAGGCTCTTAGCCATACATTCAGGCTCATAGCCATACATTCAGGCTCTTAGCCATACATTCAGGCTCTTAGCCATACATTCAAGCTCATAGCCATACATTCAGGCTCTTAGCCATACATTCAGGCTCTTAGCCATACATTCAGGCTCTTAGCCATACATTCAGGCTCTTAGCCATACATTCAGGCTCATAGCCATACATTCAAGCTCTTAGCCATACATTCAGGCTCTTAGCCATACATTCAGGCTCTTAGCCATACATTCAGGCTCATAGTCATACATTCAGGCTCATAGCCATACATTCAGGCTCATAGCCATACATTCAGGCTCTTAGCCATACATTCAGGCTCTTAGCCATACATTCAGGCTCTTAGCCATACATTCAGGCTCATAGCCATACATTCAGGCTCTTAGCCATACATTCAGGCTCATAGTCATACATTCAGGCTCATAGCCATACATTCAGGCTCATAGCCATACATTCAGGCTCTTAGCCATACATTCAGGCTCTTAGCCATACATTCAGGCTCTTAGCCATACATTCAGGCTCTTAGCCATACATTCAGGCTCATAGCCATACATTCAGGCTCTTAGCCATACATTCAGGCTCTTAGCCATACATTCAGGCTCTTAGCCATACATTCAGGCTCATAGCTATACATTCAGGCTCATAGCTATACATTCAGGCTCTTAGCCATACATTCAGGCTCATAGCCATACATTCAGGCTCTTAGCCATACATTCAGGCTCTTAGCCATACATTCAAGCTCATAGCCATACATTCAGGCTCTTAGCCATACATTCAGGCTCTTAGCCATACATTCAGGCTCATAGCTATACATTCAGGCTCTTAGCCATACATTCAGGCTCATAGCTATACATTCAGGCTCTTAGCCATACATTCAGGCTCTTAGCCATACATTCAGGCTCTTAGCCATACATTCAGGCTCATAGCCATACATTCAAGCTCATACCCATACATTCAGGCTCATAGCCATACATTCAGGCTCTTAGCCATACATTCAGGCTCTTAGCAATACATTTAGGCTCTAAGCCATACATTCAAGCTCATAGCCATACATAGCCATACGCAATAAGGAAAAGTATACCTCTGAGCTTTCCTATAGATATTGAAGAGGGAAGGGGAAAGAGAGAGGGAGGGAGTAAGTGTTGGTCATTTGAAAAAAATATTGAAGAAAAAAAGAAAGTAAGAAGAAAATAAAGAAAGAAAGAAAGAGGCACCATTTTGAAAAGGTAGAAAAGCAGCACTGGTGTCAAACAAGACCAACATGCTCCTAATGGAGCAGAATTCTAGTTTATTAGAACACATTT
>NC_074665.1:17593137-17608137 GCF_029448725.1 Salvelinus fontinalis
AGTATTAGTAGAAGCAGTAGTGGTAGTAGTAGTAGTAGCGGTTGTTGTTGTTGCAGCAGTAGTAGTAGTAGTGTGTTTGTGTAGTGGTAGTAGTAGTAGTAGTGTGTCTGTGTAGTAGTAGTAGTAGTAGAAGTAGCAGCAGCAGAAGTAGTTGTAATAGTAATAGTAGTTGTAGCAGTATAAGTAGTAGTAATAGCAGTAGTAGTAGTAGTAGTAGTAGTAGTAGCAGCAGCAGTAGAGTAGTAGTAGCAGAAGTAGTAGTTGTAATAGTAATAGCAGTAGTAGTATTAGTAGTAGTAGTAGTAGCAGCAGCAGTAGAGTAGTAGTAGCAGCAGTAGCAGCAGTAGAAGTAGTAGCAGAAGTAGGAGTACTAGTAGTAGTAGCAGTACTAGTAGTAGCAGCAGTAGTAGTAGTAGTAGTAATGTATTAGTAGTAGTAGTAGAAGTAGCAGCAGCAGTACTAGTCGTAATAGTAATAGTAGTTGTAGCAGTTTAAGTAGTAGTAATAGCAGTAGTAGTAGTATTAGTAGTAGTAGTACTAGTAGCAGTAGTGGTAGCAGCAGTAGAGTAGTAGTAGCAGCAGTAGAGTAGTAGTGACAGCAGTAGCAGCAGTAGTAGCAGCAGCAGAAGCAGTAGTAGTTGTCGCAGCAGTAGTAGTAGTAGTGTGTTTGTGTAGTGGTAGTCGTAGTGTATTTGTGTTTGTGTAGTAGTAGTAGTAGTAGTAGTAGTGTGTTTGTGTAGTAGTAGTAATAGTAGTCGTAGCAGTAGTAGTAGTAGTACTAGTAGCAGCAGTAGTTGTAGTACTAGTAGCAGCACCAGCAATAGTAGTAGTAATAAAAGTAGCAGTAGTAGTAGTAGTAGTAGTAATAGTAGCAGCAGCAATAGTAGTAGTAGTAGTAAAAGTAGTAGTAGCAGTAGTAGTACTAGTAGTAATAGTAGTAGTAGTAGTAGTAAAAGTAGTAGTAGCAGTGCCAGTAGTACTAGTAATAGTAGTAGTAGCAGCAGTAGTAGTAGTCGTAGACATAGTTGTGTGTTTGTGTAGTAGCAGTCGTAGTAGTAGTAGTAGTAGTAGTAGTAGTAGTAATAGTTGTAGTGTGTTTGTGTAGTAGTAGTAGTAGTAGTAGCAGCAGTAGTAGTAGACATAGGTGTGTGTTTGTGTAGTAGCAGTAGTAGTAGTAGTAGTAGTAGTAGTAGTAGTAGTAGTAGTAGTAATAGTTGTAGTGTGTTTGTGTAGTAGTAGTAGTAGTAATAGTAGTCGTAGTGTGTTTGTGTAGTAGTAGCAGCAGTAGTAGTAGTGTGTTTGTGTTGTAGTAGTTGTCGTAGTGTGTTTGTGTAGTAGTAGTAGTAGTAGCAGCAGTAGTAGTAGTAGACATTGTTGTGTGTTTGTGTAGTAGCAGTAGTAGTAGTAGTAGTAGTAGTAGTAGTAGTAATAGTTGTAGTGTGTTTGTGTAGTAGTAGTAGTAATAGTAGTCGTAGTGTGTTTGTGTAGTGGCAGCAGCAGCAGTAGTAGTGTGTTTGTGTTGTAGTAGTAGTGTGTTTGTGTAGTTGTCAAAGTGCCTGTACAGATAGAACTGAGTTAAGGTGGTGTTTTTGACAGCACTGCTTCTATACACTTTTATTGATTTTCATGCAATGTTTAAAAACTACATGAACAGAAAACTGGCAAATAAGAGGGGAGATCCACATGCAAGAGCCAATGGGAGGGGAAGGGATTGCAGTGGGAGGGGTCGGGATGTGGGGATATATATGGCAGAGAAAACCTGCAATAGACACACACACACACACACACACACGTGCGTACGCGCACACACAAACCATTCAAGCCATCCATGGAACCGGCCCTTGATCTAGGATCACCCTAAACCCATATCCTCACCTTAACCACAGATCTGGGATCAGTTTAGCCTCCCAATATCCTAGCCCTAAACCCAATAGAGAGAAAAGTCAAACCTGACCTTGGATCAGCGTCTGGGTCATTTGAGGAGGAGGAGGAGGTTTGGGTAAGGGGTGTGGTGATGGGGGGAACAGCAGGAACAGGAAGTGATGTCATAGTGATGTAATAGGTCATACCTTGGTCGCCGATCATCAGGTGAGCCAGACCTTAAAGGAAGACAAGAGCACAGTCAGCACAACAGAGGAGCATGGGGTGGTTGTCCTGACAAACACAATCATTCATCATAGCTACTTTTGCTAACATTAGCTAACAGTAGTGTTGTCACGCCCTGGCCTTAGTATTCTTTGTTTTCTTTATTATTTTAGTTAGGTCAGGGTGTGACATAGGGAATGTATGTGTTTTTGGATTGTCTAGGGGTTTGTATGTTAAATGGGTCAATATCTTGTCTAGGTGTTTGTATGTCTATGGCTGCCTAGATTGGTTCTCAATTAGAGGCAGCTGTGGTTCATTGTCTCTGATTGAGAGCCACATTTAAGGCAGCCATAGGCATTGGGTTTTATGGGTAATTGTCTATGTAGAACGTTTGTAGCTTTTGTATTGCACTTACGTTTGTAGCTTCACGGTCGTTTGTTGTTTTGTTTTGTTTTGTTATGTGTTTTGTTTCGTGTTTCACTCGTCTCAAATAAAAGAGATGTATTTTTCCCACGCTGCGCCTTGGTCCACTCATTATCCTCAAGACGATCGTAACAGAATTACCCACCAAACCGGGACCAAGCAGCATGTTAAGCAGCAGCAGGAGCAGCGCATAAAGGATTATTGGACTTGGGAGGAGATACTGGAAGGTAAGGGACCTTGGGCTCAACCGGGAGAATATCGCCTCCCTCGTGAAGAGCTGGAGGCAGCTAAAGCCGAGAGGAGGCGATATGAGGAGGCAGCACGGAAGCAAGGCTGGAAGCCCGAGAATCAAACCCAAAAATTTCTTGGGGGGAGGCTACAAGGGAGTGTGGGCAGGTCAGGTAGGAGACCTGCGCCAACTCCCCGAGCTTACCGTGGAGCGCGAAAGTACGGGCAGACACCGTGTTATGCGGTAGAGCGCACGGTGTCTCCTGTACGTGTGCATAGCCCGGTGCGGGTTATTCCACCTCCCCGCACTGGCAGGGCTAGATTGAGTATTGAGCCGGATGTCATGAAGCCGGCCCAATGCATCTGGCCTCCAGTGCGTCTCCTCGGGCCGGCATACATGGCACCAGCCTTACGCATGGTGTCCCCGGTTCGCCTACACAGCCCAGTGCGGGTTATTCCACCTCCCCGCACTGGTCGGGCGACGGGGAGCATACAACCAGGTAAGGTTGGGCAGGCTCAGTGCTCAAGGGAGCCAGTACGCCTGCACGGTCCGGTATTTCCGGCGCCACCTCCCCGCCCCAGCCCAGTACCACCAGTGCCTACACCACGCACCAGGCTTCCAGTGTGTCTCCAGAGCCCTGTTCCTCCTCCACGCACTCACCCTATGGTGCGTGTCTCCAGCCCGGTACCACCAGTTCCGGCACCACGCACCAAGCCTCCTGTACGTCTCCAGAGTCCTGTGCGTCCTGTTGCTGCTCCCCGCACTAGCCCTGAGAGGCATGTCCCCAGCCGGTACCACCAGTTCCGGCCCCACGCACCAAGCCTCCTGTGCGTCTCCGGAGCCCTGTACGCACTGTTCCTTCTCCCCGCACTCGCCCTGAGGTGAGTGCCCTCAGCCCGGTACCACCAGTGCCGGTACCACGCACCAGGCCTATAGTGCGCCTCGAGAATTCAGTGTGCCCTGTTCCTGCTCCCCGCACTAGCCTTGAGGTGCGTGTCTCCAGTCCGGTACCACCAGTTCCGGGACCACGCACCAGGCCTACTGTGCGCCTCAGCAGGTCAGAATCGGCCGTCTGCCCAACGCCGCCTGCACTGCTCGTCTGCCCAGCGCCGTCTGAGCTGCCTGCCTGCCCAGCGCCGTCTGAGCCATCCGTCTGCCCAGCGCCATCTGAGCCATCCGTCTGCCCAGCGCCATCTGAGCCATCCGTCTGTCCCGAGCCATTAGAGCCTCCCGCCTGTCCCGAGCCGTCAGAGCCGTTCGTCAGTCAGGAGCCGCCAGTCAGCCAGGAGCCGCTAGAGCCGCCAGTCAGCCAGGATCTGCCAGAGCCGCCAGTCAGCCAGAATCTGCCAGAGCCGCCAGTCAGCCAGGATCTGCCAGAGCCGCCAATCAGCCAGGATCTGCCAGAGCCGCCAATCAGCCATGAGCAGCCAGAGTTTCCAGCCAGCCATGAGCAGCCAGAGTCGCCAGCCAGCCATGAGCAGCCAGAGTCGCCAGCCAGCCATGAGCAGCCAGAGTCGCCAGCCAGCCATGAGCAGCCAGAGTCGCCAGTCAGCCATGATCTGCCAAAGCCGCCAGTCAGCCATGATCTGCCAGAGCCGCCAGTCCGGATCTTCCAGAGCCGCCAGTCAGCCAGGATCTACCGGAGACACCAAAGCTGGTATTGACAATGGTGGAGTGGGGGTCACGTCCCGCACCCGAGCCGCCGCCATAGGAAGGCCCACCCCGGACCCTCCCCTTCTGTGTTAGGTTTTGCGGCCGGAGTCCGCACCTTTGGGGGGTGGGGGGGGGGGGGGGGGGGTACTGTCACGCCCTGGCCCTAGTATTCTTTGTTTTCTTTATTATTTTAGTTAGGTCAGGGTGTGACATGGGGAATGTATGTGTTTTTGGATTGTCTAGGGGTTTGTATGTTAAATGGGTCAAAGTCTTGTCTAGGTGTTTGTATGTCTATGGCTGCCTAGATTGGTTCTCAATTAGAGGCAGCTGTGGTTCATTGTCTCTGATTGAGAGCCATATTTAAGGCAGCCATAGGCATTGGGTTTTGTGGGTAATTGTCTCTGTAGAACGTTTGTAGCTTTTGTATTGCACTTACGTTTGTAGCTTCACGGTCGTTTGTTGTTTTGTTTCGTTTTGTTATAAGTGTTCGTTTCGTGTTTCACTCGTCTCAAATAAAAGAGATGTATTTTTCACACGCTGCGCCTTGGTCCACTCATTATCCTCAAGACGATCGTGACAAGTGTCTTGTCCATGCTTCTACATCTGCATTGCTTGATGTTTGGGGTTTATGTATAAGCACTTTGTGGTATCTGCTGATGTAGAAAGGGCTTTATAAATACATCTGATTGATTGATTGTTTGTGTGCGGTGAATATAAGTGTCTGTTTCAAGGTCTGAACTGTCACTGTAAACAATCAAACGAAGATGTAGTCTTTCTAGTGAGTGTTTAGTCACATAATAGCCCAGTGATTATCCTTTTGGAAATCGTTGCTACACTAGCGAGTTATCCTTACCTATACTGACGCGTCCCTGTAATATAAGACACAGGTCTTGCTTGCTTGTCTGTTTTTTAAATGTCTTTTCCCCCTATCTATCTATGGTGAAGGGGATGCTGAGGGCTGTTGAAGTCGCCCTCCAGTATTGTTATGTTGGTTTTTGGGGGCGTTTTTTTTATTTGACCTTAGTAATATCCTGTTTATATTTGCTATTTTATTCTATTTTTACTCTGTAAGTGTCCTAGGGTATCTTGAAAGGCACAAATACAATGTATTATTATGATACTTTCTGTCTCTAACCTTGAGTGGAGAGCCACTTGAAACATCAGGCATTTGTCCATGAAGGCAGTTTACTTACCGTCTGACTGCAACCCCCCCACACACACATGCGCGCACACACACACGGGGATGAGAGAGGGAGAGAGAGAGAAGGAGAGGTGGAGAGGGGGATGAGAGAGAGGGAGAGAGAGAGAGAGAGAGAAGGAAAGGTGGAGAGGAGAATGAGAGGGAGAGAGAAGGAGAGGTGGATGAGTGAGGGAGAGAGAGAAGGAGAGGTGGAGAGGGGGATGAGAGAGGGAGAGAGAGAGAAGGAGAGGTGGAGAGGGGGATGAGAGAGGGAGAGAGAGAGAAGGAGAGGTGGAGAGGGAGAGAGAGAGAAGGAGAGGTGGAGAGGGGGATGAGAGAGGGAGAGAGAGAGAGAGAGAGAGAGAGAGAGAGAGAGAGAGGAGAGGTGGAGAGGGGAATGAGAGAGGGAGAGAGAGAAGGAGAGGTGGTGAGGGAGAGAGAGAGAAGGAGAGGTGGATAGGGGGATGAGAGAGGGAGAGAGAGAGAGAGAGAGAGAGAGAGAGAGAGAGAGAGAGAGAGAGAGAGAGAGAGAGAGAGAGAGAGGGAGAGGTGGAGAGGGGGATGAGAGAGGGAGAGAGAGAAGGAGAGGTGGAGAGGGGGATAAGAGAGGGAGAGAGACCCACCTGGGCTGTGGTGTTCTGGGAGCGTCCAGACGAAGGAGAGAGAAAGACAGACATTCATTAACACACCATGCACAGCCGCTCATTACCACACCATCACCTTGGTTACACACATGCAGATCCACCCAGATGCCACCATTATACCATGCGGCACTGATGGCCTTTCATTCTTCCACATACACCAAATACACACACCCCAAGTACACACACCCCAAGTACACACACATGCCAGGGTTGCGGTCAATTTTCTCAATTTAGGAAGTCAATTGAAATTCAATTAATTTAAAAATCTTCATACATTAATAGAATTTCAATAGACACGTACACAGGCGCACACGCACACACACGCACACACACACAGTGGTCAGGGTTGATGAAAGCAGACACTCCTACCTGTGTGTTTGGAATCTGGAACATTTTATTCACCCAGAACTTACCTTCCAGCCTCCTGTACCAGAACACAGACACGCGCACACTCACACACCCGCTCACACTCACACACACACTCACACGCACACGCACACACACTCACACATACACATGGACCATTGCAGTAATGAATAGATCGATGGATAACGGATAACTGGTGATAGGAAACAGCAGTGGAGGAAGAAACATGTTTTGGTCAGTACTAGAGTGTGTGTTTGTGTGAACCAAATCTCCCTTCCCTCTGTCATGTATTAACATGGTAGAAACCAAGCCCCAGGCCTCTACGGCTTACCTGCTAAATCAATTGTAAATGTTTAAGCAATGTGGCATAAATTCCACCTTCAGTCCCGGTGCTAGAAATTGTGCGCCACGCTGCAATATTGTCGAAACAATTGCAGTGGCAATATGTCACTGGCCTCCCTTCCAACAACCCAACACGCTAATCAACACACTACACGACACTCGCCACATATTTCATCTTCCTATCACGCACAAACATTCTACACACCAGTGTTTCCCCTAGGATTTTTTTCAGCCGCGGTGGCAAAGGTAGTGTGGGGGTTGGGTGTTCTTTGCTGGGTGGGGGTCCGGGGGCAACACTGCACACTATAACACCAAGTTTCCATCCCAGATTTATCAACCAATTCATCAAAACTAATCAACAAGGGTTCTTATAGATTGACCCTAGTAGAGGGTGTGATAGTTAAATAGGGAGTAGAGTGGTATAGGGATAAAGGCCCAGGGCAGCATATGTAACAGAGTCTCGCTTTCAGAACCCGGCAGTCTCTATGGTAACCTGTTCACCAGAGAGGGAAGGGGGTTGCTATTGAGGCAAAGGTGGGGCCTAGATCTCAGAACTGTGACACACACACACACACACACACACACACACACACACACACACACACACACACACACACACACACACACACACACACACACACACACACACACACACACACACACACACACACACACAGCAACAGGTTGGTAGCTGCTGAACAATATAAAACCGGCTTGGTTCTGAACGCAACTCACCACCACTGGGATCTACTGATGACCACTGGGATCTACTGATCACCACTGGGATCTACTGATGACCACTAGGATATACTGATCACCACTGGGATCTACTGATCACCACTAGGATATACTGATCACCACTGGGATCTACTGATCACCACTAGGATATACTGATCACCACTAGGATATACTGATGACCACTGGGATCTACTGATGACCACTAGGATATACTGATCACCACTGGGATCTACTGATCACCACTAGGATATACTGATCACCACTGGGATCTACTGATCACCACTAGGATATACTGATGACCACTGGGATCTACTGATCACCACTGGGATCTACTGATGACCACTAGGATATACTGATCACCACTAGGATCTACTGATCACCACTAGGATATACTGATCACCACTGGGATCTACTGATCACCACTAGGATCTACTGATCACCACTGGGATCTACTGATCACCACTAGGATCTACTGATCACCACTAGGATATACTGATGACCACTGGGATCTATTGATCACCACTAGGATATACTGATCCCCACTGGGATCTACTGATCACCACTAGGATCTACTAATCACCACTAGGATATACTGATCACCACTAGGATCTACTGATCACCACTAGGATCTACTGATCACCACTATGATCTACTGATCACCACAGAGTTGATCACCACTAGGATCTAGGAACAAGACAAGTTGCCCAGTCAGAGAGACTAACAATACTGTATAGGAAAGGGAGAATGGATGGTGTAACAGTCATATTAGAGATACAGTGCTTTCAGAAAGTATTCACACCCCTTGACTTTTCCACATTTTGTTGTGTTACAAAGTGGGATTAAAATGTATTTCATTTCATTTTTCTGTCAACGATCTACACAAAATACTCTGTAATGTCAAAGTGGTAGAAGACACAAAAAACATTTGTAAAACATTTATTAAAAATAAAATACTAGTATATCTTGATTACGTAAGTATTCAATCCGCTGAGTCAATAAATGTTAGAATCACCTTTGGCAGCGATTACAGCTGAAAGTCTTTCTGGGTATTTCTCAAAGAGCTTTCCACATCTGAATTGTACAACATTTTCCCATTATTATTTTCAAAATTGTTCAAGCTCAAATTGGTTATTGGTCATTGTTAGACAGCCATCTTCAGGTCTTGCCATAGATTTTCAAGCAGATTTAAGTCAAAACTGTAACTAGGCCACTCAGGAACATGCACTGTCTTCTTGGTAAGCAACTCCAGTGTAGATTTGGCCTTGTGTTTTAGATTATTTTCTTGCTGAATAGTGAATTAATCTCCCAGTGTCTGGTGGAAAGTAGACCGAACCAGGTTTTCCTCTAGGATTTTGCCTGTACTTAGCTAAAAAAAATATCCAGAAAAACTACCCAGTCCTTAATAATTATACCAGAGTAGTGCAGTGTTCTAAGCACTGAAAAATAAAAAAATAAAAATACCCATAACATGATGCTGTCACCACTTTGCTTGAAAATATGGAGAGTGGTACTCAGTAAGGTGTTTGTATTGGATTTGACCCAAACATAACACTTTCTATTCAGGACAAAAAATGTATTGCTTTGCCACTTTTTTTTACAGTATTACTTTAATG
Source organism: Salvelinus fontinalis (assembly GCF_029448725.1). Classification (NCBI taxonomy): domain Eukaryota; kingdom Metazoa; phylum Chordata; class Actinopteri; order Salmoniformes; family Salmonidae; genus Salvelinus; species Salvelinus fontinalis. The sequence goes on from NC_074665.1 coordinate 17,602,411, forward strand.
ACTTGTTACAAAAATGATGCATGTTTTGGAATATGTTTTTTTGTACATGCTTCCTTCTTTTCACTCTGTCAATTATGTTAGTATTGTTGAGTAACTACAATGTTGTCAATCCATCCTCAGTTTTCTCCAATCACAGTCACTAAACTCTGTAACAGTTTTAAAGTCACCATTGGAGTCATGGTGAAATGCCTGAGTGGTTTCCTTCCTCTCTGGCAACTGAGTTAGGAAGGAAACCTGTATCTTTGTACTGACTGGGTGTATTAATACACCATCCGATGTGTAATTAATAACTTCACCATGCTCAAAGGGATATTCAATGTTTTTTTTTTTGTTACCCATCTACCAATAGGTGCCCTTCTTTGCAAGGCATTGGAAAACCTCCCTGGCATTTGTGGTTTTAATCTGTGTTTGAAATGCACTGAGGGACCTGTAGTTTTACAATATTATTACTAAGCTACACACCGAAGGAGTTATGGCTGATTTCCAACAATTCCATGTTCTGTCTGCCTGCTAGTTGTAGCAGTGTTGTAACCGCTAACCTTTGCTTTCACAGCAGTGCCGGCGAAGACTTTAGAATTCTACGTTGTAAAAGGTAATGCTCGGAGCCTTGTGTAGAGAAGGCCTGTGTACAACATTTGAGAAGGTGATCTTGATGTGACTGATTGCTGGTTGTTAATGGTAGTAAGAATACCTGCACTCTCGGGAACTGAATTGAAATAGTGAGAATTGAGTTGACTGATCTTTGGAATTGAATTGAAGTGAACCAAATTGAATTCAAAATGGGCCTGGCAATAGTGAACTGATTGATTAGAGAGTTGACTGCTGTTAAGAAATGTAGATACCGTTAAAGAACTAAGCAAATAAGGAAAGGGTACCCCATGAATGAATGTGTGGACGCACACAATAACAGAATGATTGTGAATGAATGACCTGTTTGAACTGTTTATCACCCGTTGACACTTATTGCACAGCCTGGCTACCTGATTATGCTGAAATTACCTGAACCACTTTCTGATCTCATTCATGGTCACAACATGGTGATGAATGACAAGATACAGTGGACAGCAGAGGATATGAATTCACCAGAGAAACTTAAACAATTATTAACCTCTTTCCCTTGTTTAGGACTGCCGGACCACTTTAAACCATTTCATCTATTTGTGTGTGAGAAAAATGGTTTTATATCATCTGTCCTTGCACAGAATCACGGTGGGAAACATTGGCCTGTTGCATACTACTCCAAGAGACTTGGCAGTGTGGCACGAACTGCCCATCCCACTCCAGCACGGCTGCTGCGTTACCAAAATATGCATTTAACGACGTCCCACGTGACACTTAAACGAAGTGTCACATAGGAAAACTTTACATGACCACATTGAGGACAAGTTGAAATTCAAAACTCCTGATTGGGATCCTTTATCTGGGATTGAAACTCTCAACAGTTTTCCATTGGCTCATCTATGGCCTAGTAATCCTTCCTGTTGTACTACTTATCATTGCTTGTGTTAAGAAACTTTGTGGCAAAACGGTTGATGCTGTACTCACTATGCCATTACTTACCACAGAAGAAGATGAGGCATCAGAGCCTTACCCCCCAGACTTGTTTCCCATGCCTGATTACATATCCGATGAGAACGATGCTAATCAAGAGCATCGTAATGACAACGTCGAGCTGATGGCGCACCTGGTGCTTGGCGAGGGTCGACACAGTGAGTCCATGCAACTTATTATGTGACTCGTTAAGCACATTTTTACTTAATAATTGCATTTTACTCCTGAACTTATTTAGGTTTGTCATAACAAAGGGATTGAATACTTATTGACTCAAGACATTTCAAAAAAAAATTTTTTAATTAATTTGTCAAATTTAGAAAAACATAATTCCACTTTGACGTTATGGGCCATTGTGTGTAGGGCAGTGATAAAACAATCTCAATTTAATCACATTTAAATTCAGACTGTAACAAAACAAAATGTGGAAAAAGTCAAGGGGTGTGAATACTTTCTGAAAGCACTGTATGGGTGTTTGTACACGACATGACTAAAAGTATGTGGACACCTGCTCATCGAACATCTCATTCCAAAATCATGGGCATTAATATGGAGTTGGTCCCCCCTTTGCTGCTATAACAGCCTCCACTCTTCTGGGAAGGCTTTCCACTAGATGTTGGAAAATTGCTGTGGGGACTTGCTTCCATTCCGCCACAAGAGCATTAGTGAGGTCAGGCACTGATGTTAGGCGATTAGACCTGGCTCGCAGTCAGCGTTCCAATTCATCCTAAAGGTGTTCGATGGGTTTGAGGTCAGGGCTCTGTGTAGGTCAGTCATCTTCTTCCACACCGATCTCGACAAACCATTTCTGTTTGGAACTCGCTTTGTGCACGGGGGCATTGTCAGGCTGAAACAGGAAAGGGCCTTCCCCAAACTGTTGCCACAAAGTTGGAAGCAAAGAATCGTCTAGAATGTCATTGTATTCTGTAGCGTTAAGATTTCCCTTCACTGAAACTAAGGGGCCTAGCCCTAACCATGAAAAAAAATCCCAGACCATTATTCCTCCTCCACCAAACTTGACAGTTGGCACTATGCAATGGGCAGGTAGCATTCTCCTGGCATCTGCAAAACCCAGATTCCTCCGTTGGACTGCCAGATGGTGAAGTGTGATTCATCACTCCAGAGAACGCGTTTCTACTGCTCCAATGGCGACGAGTCCAATGGCGACAAGCTTTACACCACTCCAGCTGATGCTTGGCATTGTGCAGGGTGATCTTTGGCTTGCTCGGCCATGAAATGGCTCCCGACAAACAGTTATTGTGCTGACGTTGCTTCCAGAGGCAATTTGGAACTCGGTAGTGAGAGTTGGCCTACAACTTCGCGGCTGAGCCGTTTTTGCTCCTCGACGTTTCTACTTCACAATAACAGGACTTACAGTTGAACGGGGCAGCTTTAGCAGTGAGGAACTGACTTGTTAGAAAGGTGGGCATCCCATGACGGTACCACGTTGAATGTCACTGAACTCTTCAGTAAGGCCATTCTACTGCCAATGTTTGTCTATGGAGATTGCATTGCTGTATGCACGATTTGATATACCTGTCAGCAACGGGTGGGGCTGAATCCACTCATTTGAAGGGGTGCCCACATACTTTTGTATATATAATGTATGTGTGCGAGATGACATCACAATGTTACAAGGTAGGGTTTGGGTAAGGCCTTACCTTCGCTGCAGTCGTTGCCTTTGTAGCCGGTGCCGGTACAGTCGCAGACGGCCCTCATCTCGACAACAGAACACACCCCTCCGTTCTGACACACGTGGGCCGGCCCACACCCGTTTCCCACGGTAACACCCTCCGATCCTTCCAGAACGGCCACCGATCCGTTGATGGTGACCCCAGCGAGCCAGCCAGCAAAAGAGGCGTGGTCTCTTACACCAGGGGAAGTGAGGCGGAGCGGCGAGGCATGGAGCTCTGGGGAAACCCCGCCCATAAAAGTGTGGCTAAACACTGTCATGTCTTTCCGTTTGCTCTTTACCTCCGCCCATCCCTCCATCTTTCCATCCACCTCAAGGCTTGTGTTCCTCCAGTCCCGTTTCACACGCACGGCATGCCAGTGGCCGTCGCTCACGGCGACCCCGGAACTCACCTCGGCTGGCTCGGCACAGAAGATTGAGAATCGTAGGCGGAGTTTTCCGTGTAGCAACAAAAGTTCCAAGAAGTCGCAGAATCCTTCGTCGTCAAGGTAAAGCAGCAGCCCGTCCGCGCTGTGAGTTCTAACGCTGAACGACAGAATGCTCTCGCAGCACGCGTTCCACACCGGGAACCGCCCCCACTGTCCCGAGACCCCCCCAAACTCTAGCACCTCCCCTCTGGATCCCCCAACGCTACAGAGGCACAGCCAGACACACAGCAGGGGGGCCGCGGCCCCCACACACACCGCCATCGCACACACGCGCACACACATACACACACCGCACGCACGCACACACACGCAGACACAGGCTAGAGCTGGGCAGCACAAACTACTCTACAGCTCATGGTGCGAACACCCTTGGGAGCACCCTACAGTCTTCTTAGAGCCCTTCCAAGATCCCTACAGTCTTCTTAGAGCCCTTCCTAGTACCCTACAGTCTTCTTAGAGCCCTTCCTAGCACCATACAGTCTTCTTGGGGGCCTTCTTAGCACCATACAGTCTTCTTGGGGGCCTTTGTAGCACCCTATAGTTCTCTTAGGGCCCTTCCTAGCACCCTACACCCTCCATAGAGGGTTCCTCTGACTGCCAGTCACGTGGTGCTAGAGCTCTGTGTTTCTAGTTCTAGTCTTCTATAGTCTATCAGCTAGTCTCTGTGTCTCCTCCTTCCTGCTCCCTCGTCTTCAATGGTGTGTGGGTGTGGGTGTTAGAGAAATGAGGGGTGCAGTGCGGGATCCATATCGGTGCCTTCGTTAGTTCCTGTTCCCCTCAGAGAGAGAGAATACACCGCCACACACCGTCAGCAGATGGAGCATCTCCCCCGCAGTTCTCCCTCTCTCAGCGGGGTCCTGGGTTCAGCGCTGTGAATGTGTGTCCCTCACAGCCGTGTCATCACTCTTTTCTTTCCAGTGACCTACAGAGGGAAGGGACAGCATTATCAGCCTGGGTCAGATACACACGCGCGCGCGCGCGCACACACACACACACACACACACACACACACACACACACACACACACACACACACACACACACACACACACACACACACACACACACACACACACACACACACACAGTCTTCCCAGACAGTCCTCATACCACCCACTACCAACGTGTAATATACCAGTGGGTCTTTTCAGGAATAAGTTAGTTACAGAATATCCAGATGCATGTCACGTGTTGTGTAGAATATATATTATTGTCAGTCAAGTAGAACAGGGAATCATTTCAGTTCTACTTATTGCATTTCTATCTACAAACGTTTTGAACGTTTTACCTCACTGAAAACAAACACCTCCAAAAGGCTAAATATTTTAACATTCCAACATGAACACTTGGTGCCTCAGCAAGTGCTTTGGAAGTGCAACAAATAAGTTTATCGTGCGATGCGGAGGATGACTCAAATGCGCCTCATTTATCGAATGAACCCCCTTTTCACACCATAGGAAAAGGCAGTTTACACACGCTCGCCTCTCCTGCGCCTGACCATGAACTGTGTTAACGTGGTTGAGATTAGGGTTCCAAATCACAGTATTGATAGACTCGGTAAAATGAGAGCGATTTAAATATCGATTGTCGATCTGCGGCCATTCTTCTCCCTCTTCTAAAAAACGGTATCAATGTGTGTGTGCGCGTGCGTGCGCTATTCATCTCCTCCTGTGAGCTCGAGCTCCCGGTTACACCGGGTTTCCATCTACCCCACCTGCGCGTGAGAATCAATATACTGAAAACACAGCCACGAGAAAAATGCCTTATTAGGCTATTACAAATAAATAGGTAGGCTATATATAGCCTAAAACAAAGCCCTAGTATAATACACACACCGAGATAAACATGTCTCATCCTACCTTACACACATTTTCTGGTCGTTGTTACTGTAGCTACTCATCGATTTTCTCAATTTTATCTGATAACAATCACCACGTTGTGAGAGGACATGACAGGAACCAAACCTTTCCGGGCAAATACTCGTTTGATAGCCCTACCGAAATCAGAACAATCGCAGCCACTTCTCGATCAAACAGCCCGGTGGTACCAAACGCA